>NW_027526385.1:16653449-16662447 GCF_048455015.1 Haemaphysalis longicornis
CGTGGCTGTCGTTGCGTAGCTTCTCCCGGATTCGCTTAGATAGCAAATGCGGAGCATATCTCTTCTCCAGCGCCCTCGCCAGGAGGACTTTCTTTTCCCAGGCGCGTTTACAGCCACTCGCGAGGATGCTCCGTCTTTCTTTCTTCCTTTCTTTCCCTGTTCTTTGGTGCTTTTTGTCAGCTCAGCTGCCCCCGTCTTGACCACTGTTCTCCTTCCGTGCTGGCTACGACCGCTGTCCTGTTTCCGCGCGCGCTGTGGCAAGTCGTAAAAGGCGCTCGGCGCTATTCGTCGCTGCTTCCACCGCGAGCGCCGCTGAAAATCCTCGCCGCCTCTTATCCGTATCGCACTCAGTTTTCAGAAGTGCCCGGTTCTTGCCCCTCGTGTAATGGGCCCTTTTGACTGCCGACGTCGAGAGGGAGCAGCATCGCCGGAGCCGCCGAGTTTCTGCTTCGAACGAAACGGAACAGAAAGAGTTGTCGAGGCGATCCCTTTCTTCTTTTTTTTTTTTTTATCTTGCATATGCGCCGAGGTTACAGCGCTGGATGGAATAGATGTACGGCAACTATTTTATTACTCTAGTGGAATAGCGAGTTTCGGAGCTTATCGTCGCTGGATAGATAACTCGTGCGGTCATTCCGGTTTTGCAGCGTTCAGCGCGTTACGGTCGCGATGCGAACGAATTAAGGTTCGCTAAACGGACGAAAACTGTTTGGCGCCGACCGTGTATCGGTCTAAGAGAGCGGTGAACGTTGATTTGCGCGTGCATAATTGAGTTCGTGATGTGGGGAATTGATCTTCCAGTTACGTTAGAACAACACCGTCACTTTGGCGCCCGAAAACGCAGTTGCTAACCATATAATGTTGAAAACACTGCGCACGAACATCAGAGTTTCTGGGCTGTGAGAAGCGACTTACCACTGTCAATGCAGCGGAAATAATTTCATACGGCTAAGCTAAGGAAAGCACCTAAATATTCACTGAAACAGATTTTTTTCCCCCAGTTTTTTCAGCATCTAAAGTGGTTTTAGAACGTGGTGCTTAGATTAGGTCACCACGAAATATGCGAGTGCAATATTAAGTATATGCGCACCGACCAAATGACGTACAAAACTCGGGCAGGTGGTCTCTCTCTCTCTCTCTCTCTCTCTCTCTCTCTCTCTCTCTCTCTCTCTCTCTCTCTCTCTCTCTCTCTCTCTCTCTCTCTCTCAGTGTTCTTCTAAGTCTGTGAATTACTGTCGTGCTTGAGTGACGTCACGTGAGCGGCTTCGTTTGTGCTGCAGCAATGAAGGCATTGATAATCAATTCAAAGCAGATCACAAACGGGAAAGCCTATCCGCAACGGCGAGCAAATTCACATTGCCGCATTCTTCTGACATAGACATCGCAGTGTTTACAGGTACGAAGAAAAGAAAACGCTTATCGGTAGCTCAGCTCTGGGGGGCGCCTTTAGTATGAACGGGGCGTGAAACGGATATATAATGACGCGTGGAGTATTGCGGAGGCGCAATAAATATGAAGGAGTGCCCGCCACTTCTAAAGAAAGGTAATAATACTGGTCATGGACGAATGATACGCAAATACGAAAATATAAACCAGAACGCTTAAAATTGAAAAATACTGTTCGTTGAAGTCAACTAATGGCGCGCTATTAATTGGCACATTTGGGAAGCCACATTTCCCAACTTTGTTTTTGTGATTAGGCTGCGTGTCGTCTTGTATGGAAAGAAATCGCGCTATTTGTGTGTTTTCTGGTTCATATACTTTCGTGTTCGCGTTTCGCGTTTAATTTGTCCATGGCTGTACATTATCTACCGCCGTGGTGTGCTCGTATGCACTCTTAAGATCTTAAATTGCCGCAAGTGGGCTTCACCACGGCGCTTCAGTGTTGGACCAATCAGCATGACCAAATGGGATAAGTTGGCCAATGACGGGGACAAGTATGCTATTAAAGTAGTAGTAGTAAAGGCCTTTACCGGGAAATGGAAAGCCGGTTGGCCAGAGGGAAGAGAGGAACAAGGAAGGAAGGGTGTAGAATGAAGGCAGGAAAGTTAACCTGGCTAGAGCCTAGTTTGCTATCCTGCACATGGGACGGGGAAAATAGGCAAAAACGAGAAAAGAAAGAATGAAGAGAAGTTGGAGTAGACACGTATGCCCAGCGCTGAAGCACTGACACTGATAGACACTGGAGGCGTTCAGTCTACAGTCTGGTGTTCAAGTTCGTCGCCCGTAGGAAGCGTAAAAGTTCCTTAGTCGCCTTCTGAGCGGATGACAGAGAGGGCCAGTAGCGCAGAATCTTCTCCTCCGAAAATGGCCGCCGAGAGTCCAGGTTCCTCAGTGCTGACGACAGCTTTTTTCTTTCAGCCGAATAGCGTGGGCACTCGCATAAAACGTGCCGGATCGTCTCCGGCGTGCCACACGTTTCACACTCCTCACTTGCTGTCATTCCTGTTGTGTATGAATAAGCATTTGTGCAAGCCACCCCCAGCCAGAGACGGCAAAGAAGAGTTGCGTCAAGCCGTGGGAGGTTTAGTGGAAGGGGACGCTGCAGGTGCGGGTCAAGGGCACCAATGCGTGCACATGTGAATTCTTCTGGATGCCATTGGGAGATGAACAAACTTTTCTTTAATCTTCAAGGGACATGTACGCAGCTTACGATGGAAGAACTAATGTTCTAATTTGAGGTGCCCAGCTGGTTGTAGACTTCGGCCCGCGATCCCTGCCAGAGCGCTTTTAAGGGAACTGCCTAGCGTGGCGAGGAAGATTAAGTAAAAGAATAAAAAGTCTGCGTAGAAATCCCCGCGCACACTTTACTTTCACTGAATTCGTGCACTTGGACTGGTCATTCGCCAACTTCGCGCGTTCGGTCACGTCACGTCGATTTGTCGTTCTCGACGCTGTGGTGAAGCCCACCTGCTGAGATTTCTTTGAGTGTAATCGGACATCTGTCCGGCCTGGAAGGTAACCGACTTGAATGGTCGACATAGGGCAACACCCCGAACGAGGCAGTACAGGGTGATGTATCGACTGAGCCTCTTTTGATGTCACGAAAGCTAAAAGTAAAATGTGGTTTGTATAGAGGCTAAGCGCAACGCGGGTGATAAGAAACCTGCTGGGAGACAGCGGACGTACCTTTAAAACGACGACACTAAATGCGGGAAGAGGATTACAGGGCCGACAAGACTCTATCAAAAGGAAAGCATGGGATTCGCAGACGGTTCGGTGGTCTGAACGGATTGAAACGAAGAAGTTGGCCGAAATGATAAAGTCGCAAGCGATGTATCGGCAAAGGGACATTAATTTCACCGCGAAGGCGGATGGGCGGATACGTGTTTATTTCCTGGAGAGGCCTGATTCTGCGGCAAAGATCCCGAAACGGTTGAACACACAAACAAAATACAGGAGTAACTACCTGGTCCGAAATGGAGGGAGCTTCCAGATACCTAAAGCACTGTGTGTTACCGAGAGTGGGGGGCGTTACCTGGCCTTCAGTGGAGATCAGGAAGACCTTATATGAGTCCTGATATATAAAAACAACACCGGGAAGAGGCAGTGACGGACGCGTCAAAGCCATGTTTAGTTTCGAGTGTATGACTGAACCGAGATTATGAATGATAACTACGAAAGGATTGCATATAAGCGTATCAGAAGAGAGATATAATCGTTTAACGCGCTGACGAAATACCCGAAATTCCGAATATTCGGTGTCGAAGAATGAACTCGCGCAGCGCAGGAGGAGGTCTGGGCGGAGGCCTTTGCTCTGCAGTGAACTTAGATAGGTTGGTGATGATGAGCATGGTGTACTTGGTGACGATGACGAGCATGATGTAGCTGCCTGGCGGGCGGCGTGATTTGCTTTTTCCGGAGAGGGTGATGATCACCCGAAGTCCAGAGCTTACACAGTCTACCGTCCCTTATTCAAACGGAAAGCCTTTTAGTAATACAATCAGCCGCAGAAGCCACAACTCAGAGCCACTGCAGCCCTGCATATAAGGCCACGCTAAGACCGCAAAGACTAGCGCTGTAACATATATGGGGAAGGGGGGGGGGGGGAGGGGGGGGGAGCTATTTTCGTTGTTGTTGTTGTTTTTTTTGAAAGAATGCACACCAACACAATATTAGAAATTGAACCGTGTTGTTTGGAAGAACGTTTATTGAGCTTAAAGGGAAGGGGTAGAAGGGTGTAGTTCGGCTCATAAGCCCAGGAGGCCTCTTGTCCGGGCTGCCTTCTGGGCGCGCCGCACCAGGGCGACCTAAAGCCCCTTTAGAGCTGGTCAGCTCCGTCAGCTGGTCAGAGTTGGGGTGGGGGGGGGGGGGGGGGGGGGTGTTGGGGCCAGGAGAAGACGAGGTGTTTAGAGGGATGCGACAATGTGGGCAGTCGGGTGGGAAGAGAGTAGAGGAAATGTGGTTGCAGTATGATGATGATGTGGTTGCAGTAGGTTTTTGCTGCACGTCTGTCTGTTCCCGCCAATGCCACCGCTGTGCCCACATTCATATGCACCGCGCTGTACCCTGCTTTTCCGCGCAAGCTCTTGGCTGATATTTGGAAGACGTAAATGTTTTTTTTTTTCATTATTATTATTATTCTGTTGGCACGAAGAACGCTGGGCCCGGTGAGTAGGCTGATATTACCGGGGCCTTAAAGCCGTTCGTTCAGACAGTCTGACCGAACCTGCGGCTGGTTGCTGTGTAGCGGCCGTACAGATCCCGACCTATTCCCCTGGTACTGAACGAGACGTCAAAACACTCCCGCCTGGTCTTCCATCATTCAATTTGAGCCTCCCCGCCAATCGCTCCCGCTAACGCCGGCGCGACGCCAAGAAGAGCAATTTCGGGCACGCAATCGAGCTTCCTTTTTCCTTCACTAGGCGGCTGCAGTGGGTCGCTTGCAAATACCGTGTTTGCACGATTCTAACGCTCCCCAATTGCAACGCGCAAGTAAATTTACTGATGAAAATTCGAAAAAAAAATTTTGAAGACGATTCTACCGCGCAGATGTAACAGACATGACACCACATACCTAGCAGAACCGATTTTATTTGACGCTTGCAACTGTGGCAGCAAAGTCCTTTGTACTTCATAAACTTTCTTATAGAACTTCTGCTGGCGTTAAAGCGGAAGCCGGCCACATTGAAAGTCAGTTTCGGTTTGGAGCCCGGTTGTAACGCGCACGCAAATTTTCAGGCTACTAAAAAAGGTGCGCGTTAGAATCGTGAATATGCGGTATATGCCGTTCCTTTGAAAACTAACGAGTCTCGGAGACGGCGAAGAGTGGCTCATTGTTTCCGGTACCTTGGTTACGGCATTGATTCGTCTTTTCAGGCGAACCTATTCCCGCCACAAAGCGCTACACTCTAAGGGGTTCGGGTAACAAGTCGTCAAAGGTGATCGCCCCTAAATTTTCGCCGGCGCGTGCGTCGGCGTCAGCAGGTGGTGGTGCTGTGATCCGTGTCCCGGATAATTGTGCCAATTAATTTTAATTGTGGAGGTTTCACGTGCCGAAGCTGGCTACACTTCGGCCATGAGGCGTGCTGTATAGTGGAGGGCTTCGGATTGATTTCAGGAGCGAAGTCCCTTAGGGGCTCGGGCTGTCGGCGTTATCATGTCATCGTCGTAATAACCGTCTTCTCATGCAGTCACGGTACTAAAACACCGGGACACTCGTTTACGTCTCACGCAAGAACGCTTCGTGCTTCAAAGACAAGAGACTTGTACAGCAAAGCTGTATATCTCTACCTCCCAACAGTTCCATCTCCGTTGGAAAAAACACCAAGGTGCCAAAAATACACTTACACACTGCATGCTTCGCCCCTCCCAAGGTTTCACGTTAGTGGAGATGGCCCGGGATTTTTTTGACTACCCGCGAATCTTAAAGCGTGCCGAAATACGACACACCGTCCGTTGTAGGGATCGTATCCGCGTCTTCGAGCTCATCAGCACAACTCCTTAGCCACCGAGCCACTGCGGCGGGAGAACAAGAATTTAACTGAAAGCCGCCCCCTCTGGCGAGCTGTCAAGTGCGCAGCATGCATTCGTAGTTTTTCTGCATATTTTGTTTTTCTCTTCTTATCTCGCCTCTCTTTGGCGCAGTTTTCTGATTTTTTTTTTCTTTTTTTTTTTACTTCTCTTTTTGAGGTAATCACGCCGGAGCTCTGGATTAGATCCAGGTTTGCCATTTTTATCGTTAACGTTCAGTTCTTCTTCTCTCCATTGATATTGGGAGCTTTTATATCGTTCATGTAATTTTTATTTGGTCACTATATATTTTTATTTTCTGTATGTGTATATAGCGCTTCTTACAGTTAAAAGGGCCATGAACACAAAATACACGTTTGGTTCATTAGAAAGACTGCTTTGTCCCGATAACAGTGATACCAATTTTATCGCAAACGTCGAACAAGTAATGAAGATATTAAAGAAAACATGCGAAGCAGTGGTGACTCTCCAGGCTCTTTCCGGCAACTTTTCTATGACGTCACAGAATCGTATTTGTGTGATTGGCTGCCGCCGACTGAACCCATAGCCAAGACACATAACCGGACGATTGTAGCGGGGCCTGCAGTTCCGCTTGATCGCATCACTGAAATGCTAACGTGCAGTTAACACACTGACAATTCTGTTCGTTGCTGGCCCACATGACGTCACTCCTGTCCACAACACGTCACTGTAGCGCGAAATTTGAAACTTTTTCAATACTTCTTGCGTTTCTTTTTCGGTTGAAAACGTCCTTCGCGGCTAGAATGGAGCTGAATGAGGCACTGAAGCTTAGTTGATTAATTGTGAGCTTTAACGCGCCGACGCAACGCAAGTGTTGAGGCGCGCCGTAGTGGAGGGCTCGGGATTAATTTTCTGACCACCTGAGGATCGTTAACGTGCGCCGAAATCTCGTACACACGGGCGTTTTAAGTGCGAATGCACTTTATAAGCGACCCCAAACCATCCACCGCCGGCGGCGGCGGCGGCGGCGTCGGCGTCCGCAGTGCTCCTCTATATTTAAAAAAGAAACAGCATCCGGCGCCAGGTTTCGATCCGAGGACTTTGCGGTCGCAGCGCGACGCTCTACCGACCAAGCCACGGACGCGACGTGATATCAATGTTAGTGACGCGCCTTATATCTTTAACGCATTCAAACTACGTCGTCAGCGGCGTGCGTTGGCGACTCAGCGGCGTTATAGCGGCTTGATAACTGCGTGGTGTACACGTGATACTACAAACCCGATGGAAGAGATGGAAGAGAAGGCGGCGAGGCGGTGGGCTGCGGGGGCCGAGCGCAAGCGCCGCAAGCGGGCCGACAACCGTGCATTCGCACTTTCACATTCTCCCCCTCGGGGAAATGCGGGGGAATTTTTTTGCTTTTCGCCTCCATCAGAAAAGCGGCCGCCGCGGCCGGGAATCGAACCCGCGTCCTCGTGCTCGGTAGCGGAACTCCATGGCCCCTTTAAGGTAGAACTGGGACTGCGGCGCGGTCCGCGCTCATAGCCAGGCGGACCACAGCAATCTGTATGTAAGTAGCTTAAAATTGCAACGCATCTAAAAAAAAAAAGGTATCCGCGAAAATTCTGTACAGCACTGGAGACCGGCCGAGATAGCGGAGATGCGAACGAAATCGATCGACATAACAAATCATCGGTGCTGTGTTGCTGCCCGTGTACAGTTTTTCAGCCCATCGCCATTGTCAACATTGAAGCGTTTTCAATAACCACCCAATGACAGGGCGGAATAGGGGCGGTGCGAGCGGGTTTAATGCTCTGCCTTCAAAGCGTCTAGTCCTTGGATTTCGTTTTGAGCCTCTCTTTGTCATCTCATTTTCCCCCTTTGTCCTGCATGTACGTCGCGACCGTCACAGCGTCCTGTGTATACTCAACGCAAGCTCGCTTGTTTGCGTCTCCCTTCCTCGCCTTCGATCGCCACTCTCCTTGCATCCGCTGTTAAAGCACAGCCGCAACACCGCGCTGTTTCTTGCTACCCTGTTCGCGTCCGCGCGTGAGAACCACTACAGCAGCGTCGCCGCTGCGCTTTTTGTGCGTGCCTGCACGCGCGCCTCGGCGTCGGACATCCCACTGCTCCGCCGAAGCAGCGCTGTACGCGTGTGCGCGCGTTGCGAGCGCTTGGTGGTGTTTACACAAACGCGCTCGGGCGCGCGCGCGAGCGCTTACGGAAGCGCAATACGAAGAAAGAAGAGGAAAACGCCTGGAGGAAAATGGTTGCGCACAACTCCGAGCCACAACAAGGCCCTTCTTAACTGTGCAAATCCTCTTCTAACCACGATAGCCTGCGGACTCGCGGTTTGTACTACCGTTGTATCTTCTTGATACTTGCAAGGCTGCTGTTCTTCACTTAGGTTTCGGTCGATGGCGTAACCGCGCGGGACCTTTCTGTTGTATAGGTGGTGACGATCGAGGGATGCGCGCTTTTTTTTTTCTTTCTATTTCTTCCGGGATGTGTTGGGAAAATGCGAGTCCACTTCGGGACTTGCCGCGCAGGGTCTTGTTTGCTCGAGTCCATTTTGCGATGGGCGAACAACCAGATGCCGTGATGTATCGCGGCCGCCGCTGTACAAGTACGCAACTTTTCACTCAGCCTGAAGAACACCGGTAAAGAAAAAAAGGAACATGGAGAGAAGAAGCGGATTAAAGGAAGTTCTACGGTTGTTTGTTGTGTAACGAAGTTAATGAAGATCTGCCGGTTTCGTCCGCCTAGTGCGTGAAGAACCAAAAAGCGAAGAGAGAGACGAAAGGACGAAGGTGATTACTAAGAGAAGCAGTGAACAAGGATGTGCGCTAATCAGTGCCAGATATTTGTACAGCGAGAATGATGATTACGATTCAGAGGCTGTATATTACCCCTCGTTCAACTCTAGAGTGTTTCGCTTGTTGCAACAGGAGCGCAGAGGGTGAAAAAAAAAGCCGATCTCGACTCTAGCGCGGGCTTTCGTCAAAGGTAAAAAAAAAAAAAAACACAAGAAAAAGTAATAGCGTTTCGAGAAAAGACGTCTATTATA